>NC_057810.1:212691190-212702704 GCF_018294505.1 Triticum aestivum | reverse complement strand
CCGGACATCATCCTTGAGGAGATCATCTCGCTTCTCCCCACCAAGGATTGCTGCCGCACACAAGTCCTCTCAACTCGGTGGCGCCCTCTATGGCGCACCGCGCACCTCAATCTCGACTGTCGTCAGATATCTGTCCTTCCTGAATTTGATCCTATCAGAGCCATCGTCTCTTCTCACCACCAGGGCCCCGTTCAATGCCTCTGCATCCCGACAAGCTACCTGCTGTCCATACCCGGCAAGGTGGACGCTTGGCTGACATCCCCTGAATTCAGAAAACTCCAGCAGTTTGAGTTCTACCATTACCATGAAAGTTTCATACCATGAACATACCAAGAATTCGTGCCCACACCATCGTTGTCCATCTCGTGGTTTTCCTCCTCTCTCCACACCGCCACCTTCGCCCGGTGCCATCTACCAGACGATCTGGTACAAATGCTTCGACTCCCACTGCTAAAAAAACTTTCGCTTGTGGTGGTTTATCTGTCAGAGGCCTCACTGCACAGCATCATCCACTCCAGTTGCCCTGCCCTGGAGCGCTTGTTGATTGTTTTGGGAATAGAAATCGGTATCAGTTGTCTCCAAATAAAGTGGCCTCACCTTAAAAGCATTGGAATTTGTTTTGAAAGACAGCAGCTCATCATCGAAGATGCCCCTTCACTTGAAAGGTTGCTCCTTCATAATTGTTATACACCTTCAGAAATAAATGTCGTCTCTGTGCCCAAACTGGAAACCTTGGGTGTAATTCGTGACCTGTTTAATAATCACAAGGAGTTGGTGTTTGGCTCCTCACCTTTTCAGGTACCGTATATTATCATCTACACATTTGTAATCATATGCTGCATTTTTCATTTGTGCGCATAAGCTTTATATCATCTTGGAGTACACTTTGGGTACTAATATTATGTTATATGCTCAATGAAGAGTTCGTCCATTGATAGCCTATCAATGCTGCTGGATTCTGTCAAGATCATATATATCAGAATGTATAGTTTTAATCTGGACATAATTATTGGCTTGATGCGATGCTTTCGATCTTTGGAGAATTTATACATAGAGGTGATGATTTCATGCACATTGAAAGCCCGTATATATTGTACTAGAATTAACTGTTCAGCTGTCATTCTTTTGACATACTCTTTTTTTAGACCTTAACTATTTTCAATCTTCATGTCTACTTAGACAAAACCACATGGAGAAAACATATAACCAATCGTTGGCGTAATAAGCACAAGGATTTTCTCAGTTCTCATGACATTCGTTTGAGGACAATAACGATGCGACGATATGCATCCAACCAGGCAAACAGAAGCTTTGTCACATTCTTCCTATTGAATGCGAGGTTACTATTGTCCATGAGGCTTAATTTTTACAGCAAGAGATTTCTCATGGACGAACATGTTGAACAGCAAAAAAAGAAGTTTCAGGTGGACAAATGGGCTTCTAAACATGCTCGGCTTCTATTTACAACAAGTTGTAGACATCCTAAAATAATTTTTTTGCACAAGATGTTGATTTTATGGATCAGACCGATCCATTTGTTTGTGACTGCAAAAATGAGTGGTTGGGTTAGATGTTACTGTCATGTTCAATCTGGGTTTTGTCTAAAAATTTGATGAACAATTAATCCTTGGGCTTTTTGTACCGTTTGTATGCTTGACTTGCATGTTGTTGCCCTCGTACTCCCCTCCACCTGCCACTACACTGCCGCATCTTCCATGGCTGATGTTCGTTCCCGTCCGAGGCCTTGCCGTCGTTCTCCGCCTTGGTTAGCTCGTTGTGCTCGCCGCCGTCTGGTGTTGTCAACATGGTCAACAACCAAGAGGAATCAGGAGATGACTGTACGTGGAGAGGCTGACAGTAGGGACCCACCAGGGTCAATGCATTTCGCAAGCAGGTGCCTCGTTATTACAAGCCAAAACAATACTTCCTCCTAATTGTTTGACAACTAGGTTCCACGCCATTGTCAATGTAGTCAATAAACAAGAAAATTACACAACAAGCAGATAACACCAGGGACCCAACAGCTCACCCAGTTGTTTTTCAGTTTCAGAGACGGAACTCAACTGCGCGCTGTGCGGCGGCTGTGGCCCGTCTAGCCCACGCTTACGCTTTTATTAAGCACATGACGAGCCCAGTTGATATTTTTTTTTCTTTCTGAAATTGGCTAGCCCAGTTCTTTTTTTGGAGAATACCAAAACTGAGGCCTACATGCTTTTCTCAGCCCTGCTGGGCTACAAATCTTTCAAGACGAGGAGGGATAAGAAATAGGCTTCCCAGAAAACGGGCTATAAGTTGTAAGAAATGGGTTGTAAATTTTTAAACCAAAGCCAACCGGCAATTGCATTGAAATATCATTATTTCAGGATTTCTCTACCCTCTACTCTTATAAAAACCAAAGCCAACTGTCAATTACATTAAAATATCATCTTTTCACCCACAAGATAAACTACTCATACAAATGCATCTTCTGTTCCATGCAACGAACGGGCATCTTGCTAGTTAAGATTCTAAATTTCATTCATTTTTTTTTGCAGAGAATTGTTTTTTGAATTTTATTTTGATATAATTTTTTGAAAACTATTTTTAACGTGACTCGAAATTTCGTGATTAAAAGAGTTCGGACCCCACAGAAATATGCAAAATTTCGTTGAATTTTTTAGCAGTGCCCAGAATATATGGTCTGTAATGCTAATAAAAAGAATATGGGCTTCAAATATCCATAAGAATTAGCAACTGGGCTGTAAATTATTGAAAATAATGGCTAATGGGTTGTATGCTGTTTTCCACGGATTTGGAGGCTGACTTCTGGGCCTACTAGGTTGACGATGACGCTGTCCTAAATTTCTTTTTGACGCGTACGCAAGGCTTTGTCAACTTAGTCAACACACAGCAGTGACTGTTGGATGTCCATCCAGCGGCCGCCGTGCTTCTTCAATCTCTGATCTTCCTGCTCCAGCCGCCCAAACCAGCACCGGCGGGACTGCCTGCTCCCTCCTCCCGTGGCTGGCTGTGCTGCCGCCAGGCCATCCCTCTAACCACCCACACATCCTGTTATTTTCCGGCAACGTCAGCCTCACCCCGCAGCCGACCAGTCAGCGCTCGTTCTCCCCTCAGCGTGGGCATCTGCTGCGGTGGCTTCGCTGGCTCCGGGTGGTTCTCTTCCTAGGCCCCGCCCTCGTCCACCGTGTTTGTGCTCTCGGTGCGGCGAGGTCAACATGGTCAACAAAAAACAGCCATCGGAAGAGGCTGACAGTAGGGGCCCACACAGGAAAACGCCTCCTTATTACGCGCAAAATAATGATTCCTCCACCTGATAGCTGGGACCCACTGGAAGGGTCTCTGTATTTCCCGAAAAAAAGTTCCACCCGCTGTCAGCTCGGACCCACTGGAAATGACTCCTTATTACACACAAAAGAATGAATACTCCCCCTGCTAGCTGGGACTCACCTTGGTGGGAGGCTGACTTGTGGGCCTACTAAGTTTACGGGGACGGAGGGCTTTGTCAACTTAGTCAATATGAACTACTCTAGCTCCACTGACCGTACAATGTCCATCCAACGGCCGTAGTGCTTCTTCAACCTCTGGTCTTCGTGCTCCAGCCGCCCAAAGCAGCGCCGGTCATGTCGCGTGCTCCTGCCTCCCGTGGCCGGCTGTGATGTCGCGGAGGCCTCACCTCCCCCTACTACTCCCACCGCTGGCCAGGCCATCCCTCTACTCACCCACACCCCCTGTTATTCTGCGGCGACGACAGCCTCACCCTCGTACTCCTCTTCGCATGGGCATCCACTGCTGCCTCTTCCCCGGCTCCGCGTCGTCCCCTTCCTAGGCCTCGCCGTCGTCCACCGCCGTGGTGCTCTCGGCATGGCGTGGTCAATATGGTCAACGACTGACTTCCATCGGAAGAGTAATGTGCATGGAGAGGCTGACAGCTGGGTCCATGGCGGCCTCAAGGAAGTGCCTCCTTATTACGCGCAAAATAATTATTCCTCCACCTGACAGCGGGGACCCACCAGACGGGCCACCATATTTCACGAAAAAAACATTTCCCCCTCACTGCTGGGACCCACCAGCTACCTATTCGCACGCAAGGAAGTGCGTCCGGGCAAAAAAAATGATTCACCCCACTACTGGAAACAGGGAATTTGCCATCAGCCAGCTCTTTGCCATCTGCCAGCTGATGCAAAGAACGTCTTTGCCATCTGCTTATAAAAAATAGATGGCAAAGAACTGACAGACGGCAAAGAACATGATTGCCACCAGCCAATTCTTTGCCATCTACTAGTGGATGGCAAATAATTTTTGCCATCTGCCAGCAGATGGCAAAGAGGTTGGCAAATCCTCTGGCCGTCAAGAGTGTAACGGCGTACCAGCCCACCTTTTTGCCATCTGCCAGCAGACGGCAAAGATTCTTTGCCATCTGCTGGCAGATGGCAAAGAGATGGGGTTATTTTTTTCCACCTAAAAAAACTGTGGGGTTATCCCCTCCCTCTCTCCCCATCCATCCAAGTAAAAAAAACTTCGCATCTCATCCACACACCGAACAGCCCCCGTCGATGGCGCTCTAGGCTCGCCCGCCGCCACCCTGTCGCCGGCCCTGTTGCTCCCCCGCCCTGTCGCCGGCCGCGTCACTCCCCCGCCCCGTCGCCGTCGCTCCCCCGCCCCGTCGCCGTTGCTCCCCCGCCCCGTCGCCGACCCTCTCCCGCCACCCTATCGCCGGCCCCGTCGCTCCCTCTACTGCAAGAGATCCGGCCACCCCGACCCGTCCCTACAAGACCAGCACCGCGGCTCCATACCTCGCTGCCTCCAAGGATGACGAGGAGGACGAGGTAAGTGTCCATCTCCCACATGCGCCCACCCCTGACCCATCTCCACTTCATTAGCAGCAGGCATCTTACTGCTCTATGTGTTGCCAGATCCCTTTCCCACGTGCTAGGCCGCCCGTCACCATCGGAAGTTCACAACAACGACGGATGTCCATGTGGATGATCTACTCCTAGCAGCGCCCCTGTTCTGTAACATCTTTTGACCCATATTGAGAGGTTGCAAGTGCGCACAATATCTGTTTGTGTAAATGCCCGAGTGGAAAGACTACTCAGGAAAGATGCTGATGTGTGTGCATCTTTCTTTCGTTTGCAGAGGTGTCCTTTATTATAGTACTCAACTGCAATTCCAAGAAGCAGGTAACTCTTTCCCGCTTCTTCTTCTTTTTTTGCCCAATGCATGCTTTAGTTTATGTTTCTTGGTGTGCAATGTGCTCAATCTATCTTTTTTTTACCAATTTTGGTTGATGGTCGATCGAGAGATGGTAGATATAGATGCAAAAAGAGAGGTGCATATTTGAGACCTTGCTTAGTATAGAAAATAACTCTATATGTGATGCTTCAAGGAAATAATGTGCATAATTAGGTCTGGTGCTTTTAACTGAACATGTTGATATGGCCATTGCTTCCTTTCGTGCTTCACCGGCGTCGATGCCACCAACCACAAGTTGCTCCATCTTGTGATAATGTTTTTGGATTACATAGCTTGTAAAGGACAATTGATCTTCTTCATTGGTTGCAGCTATCTAAGGCAGGTGAGGATGAATGAAGGATTTGGCCAGGAACTCAATCAGACCATTGGATTGAAGCTGAAGGTATACTTTGGCTGCTTTTCCTGTCCTTTTTGTTCCTCTTTTCATGTGTGTGTAAGATGTTCTCTCGCCTTTTTTTGGCTTTAGAGCCTCAAATATTATAAGCATATGTTGCCGATTAGTAGGTAATGAATTGACAATATTTTGATCTATATTGACTCTCATTCTCTATTTTCAGGGGACAATGCAAAGATATGAAGGGATGGCCTTTCGTTCAGAACCTGGTCTTTTGTTTGAAAGGGTCTAGCTTTTACTGTGGACTAATTATCATGATCTTATTTTGGAGTGATGGATTATTACAGATATTAGGTACTTTACTACTTATCATGATTCTATTTTGGAGCCTTATAAACCATTTTTTGGTCTCCTGTCATGTCGTCTCACATTATAATTTTGGTGTTCTGGTGGGCAGTGGTCGAATTCGGTGGCGTCGGATGCTGGCAGGTCACGGGGTTAGAGCAAAGGAACTTGACGCGGTGTTCTAAACTCAGGCGGTCATGGTCATTGACTAGGTGTTGAAGGGCTTGGTGGCAATTCTCACGGAGTAAGAATATGCGTGCAAGCGCTCATTTCTCATATGCCTGCCCACTCCTCCCTTTCATGAAGCTTTCTTTTATTTCTCAAAAATTTCTCTGAATTTGCAATGTGTAGCTCTGACAAAGAAATAAGAGGAATAAGTTATGGCAAGGTTTTGGTGAAGAGCATTATTTCCCTAGCTTGTGAAAATTTTGGTCCTCTGACATTGATTTCATGATTTGTGGTTACTGGTAAATATATGACGTTGGTAATTGATCTCTTTGTGATTGTTTGTGCGTCTGGTATGCTATTTCAGTTTAGATTCTTCACCATCATTAAAGTTCCATGGATCATTCAGCCTTAGTTTCTTCAAACCAGCCTTGCAATCTCCATGTTTCTTTTGAAAATTGAACCACATTACCATTTCTTCTTCTGAAAATTTTATACTCAAGATTACAAATTTGGTAGGTAACAGTTCAACTCTAACTATATGTGTACCATACCTACTGACTAATAGCAGAGTCTAATTCTTCCCAAGCAGTGGCTGTCAATGTAGACTTGACATGCATAGTTTTACTTCGCGAAGCCATTTTCTGAATTTTTGGAAGTTGGTTGCACACCATGAACTTCAGTTTTGTTATATTTTGGCAGCTAGTCCCTTCAGCTATATGAATCCCTCAAGAAAAGTCCACGTAGCCATAGACTCACAACTCATAATCATTCATATGTGTTCTACATATTAGTTAGCGTTTCCTCTTTTTGTATTTGGCAGACTGCCAGTATGTATGTACATTTTGTATGTGTTGACCATGGACAGTTAGATACCAAGGATGTGTTTGGATGTGAGGCAAGGGGCAGCTCTAGCTTAGCTATGCAAGGTTATCCATTTGGTAATCAAAGTAAAACTAGCTTCTGGAAGCAATCTAGCCCTCAACTGCCAAGAAAACCTTGCTGATGGAAGTTAGCCGAATTGGCTCTCCCACACTAGCAAAATTAGCCATTATCCAAATAACTAGCCTTGCTTCTAGCGGCTCTTGCTGGAGCGGGCTAGATAATTCTAGCCCAGCTAAGCTAGGTGAGATAGCTATCCAAACACACCCGTAGTTTTATTTTTGCATTTGTGTATTTTTTTTATGCATTTGTGTATTTCTGAATGCTTGAGTGCACAAATATGTATATTTTTTTGCAACTATCACAAGGAATGTTTTGTAGCTATCCAAACGCACCCGCAGTTTTATTTTTGCATTTGTGTATTTTTTTATGCATTTGTGTATTTCTGGATGCTTGAATGCACAAATATGTATTTCATGGCACAATTACCAGTTTTGTGTGCCAATTTTCTGCATTCCACTATGCAAAGGTGCATTATATCTCTCTACATGATGCAAGATGCTTATGCTTATATAGGCGGTGGCATCTTATGGGAAGGGAGCGGAGAAAGGGGAATGAGGTGTTGTCGAGTGGGCGGGGTCTTTCTGCAGTCGCCTTAAGTTCCACATCTACACACCAGTCGCCATGGCTTGGTAGGGCCAAGTCAAAGGTCCAAGGCTATAGATGAGCTCTTTTTTATCGATGTATTTTTTTCAGTTTAGAGTTTCATTCAGTTTTGGTCGCCTAGGAGCTGTTTAAGCTGGGTTGAACAGAAAACCACAAGTTTATAGAATCTAATTTTAGTTTTTTTAAGTAATCCAGATGTGCGAAGAGGACATTTTCTACCATGTATGGCTGACACATGTTTTTACAATGTGGAGTTTTATTTAATTTACTCCTTTTGGATCACCTATGCTGAATATTACTCCCTCCGTGAAGAAATATAACAAACGCTCTTATATTTCTTTACAGAGGGAGTAAAAGATTAAACTAGGAAGAGTTTAAGCCAGGCAAAACTGAAATCGTAATTCGCCATAATCTCTATTCAGTTAAATGACGAAGAGGACCCTCTTCGACCATGTAAATCAAACTCCATATTTACGCATGTCATACCTTCTTTGTAATTTTTTTTTACTTTTTTTACCAGTATGTTTACTTACTTATAGCCATGGTACTGACCAGTGTTTATACTGTTATGCACAAATCATGGTTGTTGTTACATAACCACCTGTTTGGTTCTTGACATACTGGTTCATTTGTGTTCCGCTAAAAAGGCAGAAGTATGATTGTTAGACATAACTAAAATGAATAGTGCTTGGTTCATCCCATCTATTTCAGGTTACTTTGGATACCACATACACAGCAGCAGTAATAGTTAGGGAGTGTGATTCCATCAAAATCAGATAACAGTCGCATTGTACTTCATATTTGCTTCCACAACCTGATCTGTATTAAGTTCATCCTAGCTATTTCACATTAGTTTCAGTACCGCATACACAGCAGCTGTGATAAGTAGGCAGTGTGATTTCGTCCAAATCAGAGAAAAGATTGATGGTACTTCATATATGCTTCCATAACCTGATTTGATAAATACTATAGTATCAAGGGTGAGAGAATGAAGTGAAGCTTCTCTGCTCAGACTCTGCGTGCTTCCTAATAAACACCTGAGTAACCAATTGGTGCATAGCCATATCTGTTGATCCCCTGTTTTCCTGGGGCCTAACAAATAGTACAAGCATGTATAGTCTACAGTTTAAGCAAGCTCAAACCCCTGCTACTCTCAATTCTTTTATTACCTTTTGGCAGCTTCAGAATTACCTAGCCAACACATATCATTCAGTTACTATCAGTGTTGTGTATCTCACCAAAAATTGATAGACATACATACACATATAGAATCATACACTGCACTTACAGTACCCCGCAAAAAAAATACACTGCACTTATAGTGTCTTCCTCTTTGTTATCAGTCAGCCGCGATGAAAAAAGTCAGGATCCCAAGAAAAGTGCTTCTAGACACTATGATGGAGAAGCTTGGCCTTCCGAACGCAGTATACTCAACACAGAAGGCAAGGACTGTTGGTCTTGAACACAGAAGGCAAGGACTATTGGTCTTGACGCAGAAATTCAGTTCTATCCACCTAAGCACCAACTAAACAACAGACTTCTAAGGAAATTCAGTTCTATTTTCCACACAAACATGGTTTTAAACAGGTCTTTGCGCCATTTGGCGCAGCTGGTCATCTAGTTGGTTCAAAACTAGCTAGCCCGTGCAAGCGCACGGGCTGACGACTAGTATGCTTAACTAGCTCTAAAATGACATAATATGCTTAAGAAATGACATAGTTTAGCTCCTAAATGACTTCATATGCTTAGCTAGCTCCAAAATGACATAATAACCTTACTTAGCTCCGAAATGACCTATTTAACCTAGGATAGCTCTAAAATGACCTATACTTAGCATTTTTTTCCTCCAAAATGACTCAATATGCTTAGCTAGATCAAAAATTACATAATAAGCTTAATTAGCTCCAAAATGACCTATTTAACCTAGGATAGCTCTAAAGTGACCTATACTTAGCATTTTTTTCTCCAAAATGACTTAATATGCTTAGCTAGCTTAAAAATGACCTATTTAACCTAGGATAGCTCTAAAATGACCTATACTTAGCATATTTTCCTCCAAAATGACTTAATATGCTTAGCCAACTCTAAAATGACATAATATGCTTAAGAAATGACATATTTTAGCTCCTAAATGACTTCACATGCTTAGCTAGCTCCAAAATGACATAATAACCTTACTTAGCTCTAGAATGACCTTAGCATGTTTTACACCAAAATGACTTAGTATGCTTAGCTAGCTCAAAAATGATATAATAACCATACTTAGCTCCAAAATGACCTATTTTACAGATATAAGTTGCATCATAATAATCTTCACATTTTAGTTGCATCATAATAATCTTCTTCTTCTAGTCTTCTTATTCTAACTTTCTTCTTTCCCATTTTACAGATTTGCTTAAGATCACGTAAGCTTGGGTTGATGGAGTGCTTGTATTTAGTTTTTGTTTTGACCTTGTGAAACTTGCTACCTATGGATGAAATTGTGTAATATTGATGAAACTATGTATATGTACGGATGAAACTTGCTACTATTACATGTGTTGGATATATATGTGTTCATGACTATTGGTAATATGTGTTGAATATGCTATATTGGTCATATAAATATATTTGTGTTTGATTTTCTGTGAAAATGAATTGATATAAGAAAAAACAAAATTAAATGGGGCAATATAGTCACTTTGCCATCTGCTGGTAGATGGCAAAGAGCTTTGCCATCAGCTGACAGATGGCAAAGAGGCCATGTGTCATCTACATGTAAAATTTGGGCTGGCCTATTTGGGCTCTTTGCCATCTGCCAGCAGATGGCAAAACTCTTTGCCATCTGCTGGCAGACGGCAAAGTATGACGTTAGCCTTCGAATGGGGCTAACCCTGTTAAGAGGCTTTGCCATCTGCCAGCAGATGGCAAAGGCACAGGCTCTTTGCCATCAGCCAGCAGACAGCAAAGAAGCCTTTGTTGGCAGGGTTTCAGACAAATTGTTTGCCATCTGCTGATAGATGGCAAAGCCTTTGCCATCCGCCGATCATGCCTTTGCCATCTGCCATGGCAGATGGCAAAGTGCCAGATTCCAGTAGTGTTGGGACCCACCAGCTACATCTTCGCACGCAAGGAAGTGCGTCCGGGCAAAAAAACGATTCGCCCCCCTGACTGCTGGGACCCACCAGCTACATCTTCGCAGGCAAAGAAGTGTCTGACAGTCGGGACCCACCTGGTCGAAGCGTACGTAGTGTTGTCATTCTGGTCTCGAACGTGTACGTACATACTGGTCGATGTAGAGGCGCGCACGTGTCGTAGTAGAGGCACACACGTGTCGTAGTAGAGGCGCGCACGTAGCATGTACACGTACGTACAGCAGCGAGGGTGCAAGAAAGAAAATACGGCCACGTACGTACATACGGGCAGGGTCTCGAACGCCTACTTGTGCATACGTACATGGCTGGGTCAGAACGGAGAAACAGAGTCGTCGTCGTGTTCATGGGGAGGCAACGGAATGCGTCGTGTTCATCCGGAGGCAACGGAACGCGTGGGAGCCAACCGGCTTGGATGGAACAGGCGATGGAAATGAGGCCTGGCGTACAACAGAACAGAGGAAACGGCCTTGTGTTCGACCGGACACGTTCGGAACGGGGTCCTGTTGATCAGGAGGGGTGTGGCGTACCGCAAAACGGAGGAAACGGACCTCCTACGGTCGAAACGGGGGTCCTGTTGATTGGGAGGGGTGTGGCGTACCGCAAAATGGACGAAACGGACCTCCTACGGTCGAAACGGGGGTCATGTTGATCGGGAGGGGTGTGGCGTACCACAAAACGGACGAAATGGACCTCCTACAGTCAAAACGGGGGTCCTGTTCATCGGGAGGGGTGTGG
>NC_057810.1:212673744-212690519 GCF_018294505.1 Triticum aestivum | reverse complement strand
CGGGTTCAGTAACGCGTAGCCTACAGTGCAATCGCTCGGGTTCAGTTAGAGCCCAACGCCTCGCTCGGGCTCGGTTAGAGCCAACGCCTCGCACGTGTACAAGAGAAACACGCATCGCTCGGCTCCCTACCTCCCACCATAACCGGCAACTCCCCAAAATTTTCCTCCCCCTCGCTTCTAACATGGTTTTTTTCGTCATGGACGGCCCAAAGAATGTCATGCAGCTGCGTCTCCGGCCCGCCCAGGACGAAAAGCCCATTTTCTGTCATGATTTTTTGTCATAGAAGTAGGAGCCCACCACATCTATGAT
Organism: Triticum aestivum; assembly: GCF_018294505.1. Taxonomy (NCBI): domain Eukaryota; kingdom Viridiplantae; phylum Streptophyta; class Magnoliopsida; order Poales; family Poaceae; genus Triticum; species Triticum aestivum. Next base: position 212,690,209 of record NC_057810.1, on the reverse strand, counting down.
GATACCGGGTTTTGTCACAATTATCGTCATAGAAGTGTCATATGTATGACAGAAAAAAATTCGTTCGGCCCAAAATGTCATGGATGTGTCTTTTTTTGTAGTGCACGCTCCTATCTCGTCGTTGCTGAAATCACCACCGTCTTCTATACTAACCGACTTGTGTCGATCCATGAGACTACCTAGTCCAACCCAGCCAAACTTGTCCTACTGCAATCATGTTCCACCCTGTGTTGTGTGTGTCACGCACATCTTCATGCATTACTTGAGGCCCTATGTGTGCATGATCCCTGCACACGCAATCCAGGCTCCTCTGGGCCTTATGTGCATGCCATCATCCTTCAGTACAAAACTGAACCTGCACAAATTTACCTTGTCTCTGTTTGCATGTAGCTTCCTTGTGTATGATACGAAGTGTTTCCTTTTTTCTCTAACAAAATCCCGTGACTTAGCTTCCTACGTACCTCTAGCAGCTGGCTATGTTTTTTAGGCTAAAACCAATCTCCTTTATTAATCAATGACAATGTTCATAGTGATACAATTAAAATCACGGGGCTGAAGAAGTCACGAATGGCAGCCCAATGGAAGATCTAGAGCGGATCTAGCAAGGCTATGTGCCTCGAAGTTGGTCTCCCGTCCCTTGAGTATGAAAGAACAAGAAGAAAACTCGGACGAAGATAAGATAATATCTCTGATGATGCATAAACCCTCCACCAATGCCACTATTGATGCCTTGGTGTAAGTGCATCTAGTGCTACCCCTTGTTGGTTTTGGAATATTGACGACAAACTTGGTTAAGGGACTAATGTGTTTGTGAGTATACATGGGAGAAGACAAATAGAAGTCTCTGGAGATTCGGTTTAAGTGTCGAAGATGACCCCCAAAATGTCCGAAGACATTGAAGATAATGGTGGTTCACAAAGACTTTCGCTTGAAGACAATGGAGCGTGAAGACTTAGTGTTTTGGTAGTTTCATTTTCTTCTTTATTGAGTCATAGGAACCATCGCACTATTAAGTGGGGTCGAGGTGAAATGAAGTCCGAAATTGATGTGATGCTCAACCTAAAAACCTATGTTCTCCTGTGAAGACAATGAGAGAAAAGCTCCTCCAATTTGGTTGACTTAGCATGGCTTGTAGCCCAAGCAATGTTGTCTCGTGTGTTTGAAATCCAACTATTAGGACACGTGTCGATTGGTCACTGACCCATGGTCAGATCGGTCATATCATGTTAGGTTGCCCTTGGCTATAAAAAGCCACCCCCTTCCACCATAAGTTGGTGGCTCTTCAAAGTTATTGCATGGCTTTTGTCATTTGAGAGCAACCCACCTCCATAGCCTTTTATAGAAATTTCCTGTGAGGAAAAATCCAAACACCTAGAGCCCAAAGTGATTGAGCATCACTAAAGACATCCTGTTATGAGTGAACCAATGACTTATTACACTTCAAGACTGTGATCTTCTAGATGGTCAAGCGTCATGTTCTGAGCATCCAAGAGTCATTGTGGATCGCCAATGAATGAGTTTGTGCAGGTTTGGAAGTCTACCTTGAAGACTTACCTGAGTCATTGGGAAAGGTCTAAGTGACTTGATCTCAAGGGGAATAGGGTGAAGACATGGTCTTCTGAGTTCAATCTCAGCCTCCCTAATGAGACACATAGTTGTCACAGCAACTGGAACTGGTCAAACAAACCCTTTGTCTTCATGGAGCAACTAGTTCTATCGTTTCACTTTGTTACTTTCTATTTTTGTACTGTGAAGCCTTAGCTTGCTCATCTCTGTGTGACGACATTACTTGAAGCTATTCCCTTGATTCCATCTTTGTCTTCCTGTTTGTTGTCCTTATTGTTCCATGCTACCTAGTTTGCTTGCTGCTTTCATTTCTTGTATCCTTAGTCTTGGATGGATAGTATGCCTGTTTACATTCCGCTATACTCTGTTTACTTACTGTTTTGCTTCCGCATGTTGATGACCCACAAGTATAGGGGATCAATTGTAGCTCTTTTAGATAAGTAAGAGTGTCGAACCCAACGAGGAGCAGAAGGAAATGACAAATGGTTTTCAGCAAGATAATGTCTACAAGTGCTGAAATTGTAAGTAACAGAGTAGTTTGATAGCAAGATAATTTGTAACGAGCAAGTAACGATAGTAGTAACAAAAGTGCTGCAAGGTAGCCCAATCCTTTTGAGGCAAAGGACGGGCCAAAACGGTCTCTTATAATAAGCAAAGCGTTCTTGAGGGTACACGGGAATTTCATCTAGTCACTTTGATCATGTTGATTCAATTTGTGTTCGCTGCTTTGGTAATTTGATATGTGGGTGGACCGGTGCTTAGGTGCTGTTCTTACTTGAACAAGCCTCCTACTTATGATCAACCCCCTCGCAAGCATCCGCAACTATGAGAAAAGTATTAAGAATAAATTCTAACCATAGCATTAAACTTTGGATCCAATCGGCCCCTTACGGAATAGCACATAAACTAGGGTTTAAGCTTCTATCACTCTCGCAACCCATCATCTAATAACTACTCCACAACGCATTCCCTTAGGCCCAAATATGGTGAAGTATAATGTAGTCGACGTTCACATGACACCACTAAGGGAATCACAACATACATACTATCAAAATATCGAACACATATCAAGTTCTCATGATTACTTGCAACATGATTTCTCCCGTGACCTCAAGAACAAAAGTAACTACTCACAAATGATAATCATGCTCAAGATCAGAGGGGTATTAAATAACATATTGGATCTGAACATATAATCTTCCACCAAATAAACCATATAGTAATCAACTACAAGATGTAATCAACACTACTAGTCACCCACAAGCACCAATCTATAGTTCCGGTAACAAGATTGAACACAAGATATGAACTACGTTTTGAGATGAGATGGTGTTGTTGAACATGTTGATGGAGATTGCCCTCCCCAAGATGGGAGAGTTGTTGGTGATGATGATGATTTCCCCCTCCGGGAGGGAAGTTCCCTCGGTGGAATCGCTCCGCCGGAGTGCAAAATTGCTCCTGCCCAAGTTCCGCCTCGAGACGGCGGCGCTCCATCCCAAAAGTCCTCTCCTTATTTTTTTTCTAGGTCAAAATGACTTCTATACTAGAATATGGGCACCGGAGCTGGGCCTGGGTGAGCACAACCCCCCAGGCGTGCCCTGGTGTATTGTGCTCACCAGGGTGGCCCCCTCCGGTGCTTATTTAATCCAATATTCCTCAAATAATCCGTAAAATTCTTCGTGAAGTTTCAGCTTGTTTGGAGTTGTGCAAAATAGGTAGCCTGACATAGCTCTTCCAGGTCCAGATTTCCAGCTTCCGGAATTCTCCCTCTTTGTGTGTACGTTGCATATTATGAGAGAAAAGGCATTAGAATTACTCCAAAAAGCATTATTATGGATAAAAATATCATAAATAACATTAAGAAAACATGGTGCAAAATGGACGCATCAACTCCCCCAAGCTTAGACCTTGCTTTTCCTCAAGCGAAAACCGAAATCAAAAAACATGTCCACATGCTTAGAGAGAGAGAGAGGTGTCGATAAAAACAAAATATGGACATAGAAGCATCATGTTGATTATTATAACAGCAACAAATTTAAACATAAGACCTTATAGAACTTTTATCATAGACTTCTCATGAATAGGTAACAATTCATCACACTATCGAAGTATAAAGCATAAACTCTATTAGAAGCCAACAAACTATGTTCTCAGTCAACTTTGCAACTACAATTCATCATCTTTTCAGGAAGGGTCACGTACCAGAGCCTTTAGGCAAGTCCACATCCTCAACTATCATATAGTCTTCTATGCTTGCTAACACTCACCGCATACACATGAGCAAAACATTTCAACCTGACACGTAGAAAGATAGGGGCTTATAGTTTTGCCTCCCAATGTATTCACCTCAAAGGTGATGTCAACAATAATAACTCATGCTACCCATATTCAACTGGACATATGTGCCTAGATCTTTCCTCACCACATGATGCTTGCCAAAGGAGATAATAAAAAGGAATAGAGATAGAAACTTTGACTCTTTGCATAAAAGTAAATACATGAAAGTAAAAGATAGGCCCATCACAGAGGGAAGCAAAGGTTGCCATGCGCTTATTTGTTTGTATGCTCAACCCCTTAGTGCAAAAGAACATCATGTTGTATTTCCCCTTGTGATGGCAACCTTTATTATGCAACTTGTCGCTTTTATTTTCACCATCACAAGTCCGCACAACGCTCAATTTTCTCTTACACTAAATGATCTCACACTTTTAGAAGCAATTTTTATCGCCTTATTGCACCGATGACAACTTACTTGAGGGATCTTGATCAATCCCTAGGTAGGTATGGTTGACTCTTGAAAAGAAGATTTGGGTTTAAGGGTTTTTTGGATGCACAAGTAGTATCTCTACTTGGTGCGGAATTTTTGGCTAGTAAAGATAGGGGACAAGCACCACATGTTGAAGGATCTATGAAATATAACTTCTATGTGAATATGAACAAACATAAATCATTACATTGTCTTCCTTGTCCAACATCAACAATTTTGGCATATAATATTTTGATGGGGGCTCACAATCACAAAAGATTTCTAGGATAGTGTATTAATATGTGAATCTTCTCTACCCTTACTAATTCTTTCATGAATTGCATCATTGACCAATGCTATGTTTGTCAATCTCTAATACCATTGTCTACTTATACTTTTCCTTATGTGGTGTCATCACCTACCATAAGATTAGCATATGATCTTTTTCATTTATTTCATTTCTTTTTATTTATTTCCTTTCTTTTTGTTGCAACATGAAAGTAAAGAAAGCAAAAACTCAAACTAAACTTTATTATATATCTTGCACATGATTACAAAGATATATCACTAAGCAAACTCTCGAAAAGGAAGGACCGAACTAAACTTTTATTCATCTAAAGCAAAAGATTGAACTAAAGTAAGTAAAGGCAAAAGATAGTGGGGATGATATGATACCGGGGCACCTCCCCCAAGCTTGGCGGAAGCCAAGGGGAGTGCCCATACCCGATACTCAATTTTATTTTGGTAATGAAGAAGGTTGTGGTGGTGAAGTAGAGATCTTGCCTTCGGGATTCCATGGCAGAGGTCCACCATCATAAGAGGAGGAGTGAGTCTCACGGGTCCTGCAACCGGCAGCCAAACTCATACCTTTAAATCTTGCGTCATATTCAAAGACTTGGTTTTGCAGATCGTAGATCTGGCTTTGGAGGAAGGTGATTTGCTTGTTGAGCGCGAAGACGATGTCATTCAATGACTTGCCATCCACCTTGAGATCACGGGTAAGGTCCGTGATCATGAGGTGATTGGCATTGAGTCCATGTTCCACCATCCCCTTGCACTGGAAGACCTCCTGCTCCATAGCTTCAAGCCTGGCCTCCATGGTTCCCGTCCCCATGGGACCTTGCACATCGTGGATGTGTAGCACCCCCTCATGCATCTGGATGACTTGAGGGTGCTGCACTACTTCCCGCAAATACGGGTTGATGATGTTCTTGAAGAACTTGTCCTTGGAGGAGCTTGAAGCGGCCATGGCGGATGGGATCTGATAGAAAACAACAAGGAAAAGAAAACAGAAGATTTCTCCATGATATGGTGGTCAATAGGTTGGGGGGGGGGGTACATAAAGATTCTTTATCTTGGGAGACAAGCAAGCTGTAGAAAAACGGAGTCCGAAAGGTACCCGAGGTGGGCACAACCCACCTGGAGGCGCATGGCAAGCCAAGCGCGTAAGGCGTGCCCCGGTATCTTGTGCCCACCAGGGTACGCTTCCCGGTAGTTTCTTATTTTTCCTAATTTTTATTATATTCCACTGACAAAAAATATTTTTGTGGATTTTTCAGAGTCCATTTACTTACCGTATCACGTACCTCCTTATTTTCACGATTCTGGAGTGTTTCGGAAGGCCTCTTTTATGTGTTCCTCCGGTGTCAAAGTTTGGATAATATTACTTTCAACATTAATGGGTGTACCTGAGATATAATGCTTTATTCATTGTCCATTAACAACCTTCGGGTTATTACCTTCGGCATTATTTATTTTGATGGCTCTAGACCGATAAACCTCCTCAATAACATAGGGTCCTTCCCATTTGGGGAGGAGTTTTCCTGCAAAGAATCTGAAACGAGAGTTGTACAAAAGAACATTTTCTCCAACTTTAAACTCACGCTTTTGAATTCTTTTATCATGCCACCTTTTAAATTTTTCTTTAAACAACCTAGCATTTTCATAAGCTTGGGTTCTCCATTCATCTAATGAGCTAATATCAAATAACCTATTTTCACCGGCAAGTTCGAAATCATAGTTGAGTTCTTTGATTGCCAATAAGCTTTATGTTCTAATTCAAGAGGCAAATGACAAGCTTTTCCACAAACCATTTTATAAGGAGACATACCCATATGATTTTTGTATGTTGTTCTATAAGCCCAAAGTACATCATCTAATTTCTTAGACCAGTTCTTCCATGACCTATTGACAGTCTTTTGCAAAATTAATTTTATTTCTCTATTGCTAAGTTTAACTTGACCACTAGACTGTGGATGATAAGGTGATGCAATTCTGTTGTTAACATCATATTTGGCAAGCATTTTACGGAAATCACCATGAATAAAGTGTGAACCACCATCAGTCATTAAATATCTAGGGGACTCCAAACCTTGGGAAAGAAACTTCCTTAAGCATTTTAATAGAGGTGTTGTGATCAGTACTACTGGTTGGAATAGCTTCTACCCATTTAGTAACATAATCAACAGCAATCAAAATATGTGTATACCCATTAGAGGAAGGAAAAGGTCCCATGTAATCAAATCCCCAAACATCAAATGGTTCAACAACAAGTGAATAATTCATAGGCATTTCTTGACACTTACGGATATTACCCATTCTTTGACATTCATCAAAAGATAAGACGAACTTACGGGCATCCTTGAAGAGGGTAGCCCAATAAAACCCAGATTACAATACCTTATGAGCAGTTCTGTCTCCAGCATGATGCCCTCCGTAAGATTCGGAGTGACATTTCCATAGGATTTGTCCCTATTCATGCTCAGGTACACAACGTCTAATAATACCATCTACTCCTGCTTTATAAACATGTGGGTCATCCCAAAAGTAATGTCTTAAATCATAGAAGAAATTTTTCTTCTGGTGGTATGTAAAGCTAGGTGGTAAATATTTAGCAACAATGTAATTAGCATAGTCAGCATACCAAGGATTGTTATGAGAAACATTTATTGCAGCTAACTACTCATCAGGAAAACTATCATCAATAGGTAGTGGGTCATCAAGCACATTTTCAAGCCTAGACAAGTTATCAACTATGGGGTTCTTAGCTCCTTTTCTATCAGGGATATGTAAATCAAATTCTTGTAGCAAGAGAACCCAACGAATAAGTCTAGGTTTAGCATCTTTCTTTTCCATAAGATATTTTATAGCAGCATGATCAGTGTGAACAACTACTTTTGAACCAACAATGTAAGACCTAAATTTATCACAAGCAAACACCACTGCTAAGAATTCTTTTTCAGTAGTAGCATAATTTCTTTGTGCACAGTCTAGAGCTTTACTAGCATAGTGAATAACATCAATTTCTTATCAACTCTTTGTCCTAGAATAGCACCAACAACATAATCACTAGTATCACACATAATTTCAAAAGGTAAGTTCCAATCAGGTGGTTGAACTATAGGCGCAGAAATTAAGGCTTTCTTGAGTGTTTCAAAAGCTTCTAAACAATCATCATCAAAAACAAAAGGAATATCCTTTTGCAAAAGATTCGTAAGAGGCCTAGAAATATCAGAAAAATCTTTGATAAATCTCCTATAGAAACCAGCATGACCTAGGAAACTACGAATACCTTTGATATCTTTAGGGCATGGCATTTTATCAATTGCATCAACCTTAGCTTTGTCCACTTCAATACCTCTTTCAAAAATCTTATGGCCCAAAACAATACCTTCATTAACAATAAAGTGGCACTTCTCCCAATTCAAGACAAGATTCATTTGCTCGCATATCTGCAAAACTCGATCAAGATTGCTTAAACCATCATCAAAAGACTTCCCATAAACAGAGAAATCATCCATGAGAACCTCAACAATCTTTTCACAAAAGTCAGAGAATATAGCAGTCATACATCTTTGAAAGGTAGTAGGTGCACTACGTAAACCAAAAGGCATACGTCTATAAGCATAAGTTCCAAAAGGACAAGTAAAAGTGGTTTTTTCTTGATGAGGTTGAGAAATAGGTATTTGTGAAAACTAGAATATCCATCAAGGAAGCAAAAATCCATGTGCTTAGATAACATTTCTAGCATTTGATCAATAAAAGGCAGAGGGTAATGATATTTTCTAGTAGCTTTGTTTAATTTTCTAAAATCAATTACCATTTTATAGCGTGTGTCGCCAAAATACCATAATAGGTCCACATTATTTATTTTAACATGGCATCCCCTCTATGTCGCCTCTTATACTCTTTCCTACCCTCTCCGACGGTATAGTTTAAAAAATTAAACCAGTGAGGCCATCGGTTTAGGTTTTCACTTGTCGAACCGCCGGTTCACCAGTTCGATGTCTTGTTTTTATAACATAATTAATTTGTTTTATGTATCAATGTTATACTAAATAGGAAACATGCCTGGGCGTTGCTATGTGTATAAAAATAAATAAATATGTATATACTTAAAAACTAAAAAGAAACCTCAAACAAGTTTACAAATGGAAAAATAATATTAAAAGTACTCAAAAGTACCAAGGACCATCCTTAAAATGAAAATCTATCATTGTCTTGATTATAGATTTAACCATAAATTGATCACGCCAATGAGCTATATATACATGACCAGTTTAAAATTCATCAACACCATATATGTGTACATGCTCATATATATGTGCACGGGTTCAGACAAAATTAACTGGACCATTATGAAATAATATTACAGAAACAACAACTTGAACACACATAATTGTAGCATATTTGACAAATCTTTTGCAATTGGGGAGCTCACTCTGTATTAAAATATTTTCTATGAATAGGACTATATATATTTGGATCTCCAACTAATCCTAGAGGTTGGGCTTGGCGGGTTCAAGTTGTGCATCTGCATTGGATAACACTTTATATGTGTAATGTATATATGCAAAGTTTGAACGAAAAAGAGATGTCGAACTAAAATAAGACTGAATTGCTATTATACGTAATATACATTTTAAATTGTTAGACATCGAGATAAAAGGAGGTCTATCTCATGGACGAATTTGTAATTAGATTGTTTGTGTGCATTACACTCCAAAAACTAATTGTCAGAACATTACAAGCATTCTCATCAGAACCTGCACTGTCAGCCACAAAGCAATATGTGATCTTGGCAAGCTGGCCACCTAGCTTTCCTACAGGTGATGTTGCCGAGACAAAAACACAGTAGACTTTTATTGGTTTGGCCACATTGGAAAAATTTGTTCATTAGGTAGTAACTGTACCTCCCCTTGGATGAAGTTCGGCACGTCCATAACTGGGTTTTTGGTGCCTACTCATCCGGCTAGAGAGGTAGAGATTCGTGACCATCATCTCAGCTGATCCAGACAGCACGGCCAGGTGCAACGTTGCCGCAACAAGCTCCATGTCGTTCTCTTTGGTGGGGAAACCAGTCAAGCCTCCACACACCGCCTCTCTAGGCCTGATCCGTTCATGCACTTGTCGTGGCTCTAGAGTACATCACATGGGCGGACGACACCGACGCACCCGGCCACGATCTAGCCAAGGATCCTTTTGAGGCTGGAACCCGTCGACAAAGGCAGATGGGGAGATTCCCTCGAATCCATCTGTCCTTGATCTGCATGAGCTGGGCTCCTCCTCTAATGTTGTGGGTTTTTTCCCGTTCGTTGTGAGTTCCTCACGTCGTCGTCAAAGATGGACGGTAGGGAGAACCACTACCACAACTCTGGTGAGACGGCGACTGCCGTATAGATGGTCGGCCATCTCTTTAGGCGCTCTCCCATGCTTCCGCTGATCCTCCTCACCGCTTGTCTAGGCACCGTCACTGTCAGAAAGATCGATCAGTCAGGTATATAGTAGGGGTTTCATATATGTATTATGCTCCGGTCAAGTTTGTTAGGATCCAACACGTTAGGAAACCGAGTTAAGAAGGAAAGATCAATCGTGACGTGATCGATCGGGCGTTGTGGTGACGCTAGTCAGGGAAAGCATGAACGCTTTGGCTGGGCTTGGGTTGATCCATTCGATTGAGTTCACATGGGCCAGCCATAAATCGCTATACGTGCAAACCCTTCACCTTTTAAATCTCAACCATCAATATTTATGATTAACATAAAATCAATGGATATAAAGAAGGGACCTATGGAGAACTATGAAAGGATCCTCCCTTTAATATTAGGTATAGATATGTGTGTGCACCGGTGCTTAGGTGTTGTTCTTACTTGAACAAGCCTCCTACTTATGATTAACCCCCTCGCAAGCATCCGCAACTACGAGAAAGATATTAAGAATAAATTCTAACCATAGCATTAAACTTTTGGATCCAATCGGTCCCTTACGAAATAACGCATAAACTGGGGTTTAAGCTTCTGTCACTCTCGCAACCCATCATCTAATTGCTACTCCACAAAGCTTTCCCTTAGGCCCAAATATGGTGAAGTGTCATGTAGTCGATGTTCACATGACACCACCAAGGGAATCACAACATACATACTATCAAAATATCAAACACATATCAAGTTCACACAATTACTTGCAACATGATTTCTCCCGTGACCTCAAGAACAAAAGTAACTACTCACAAATGGTAACATGCTCAAGATCAGAGGGGTATTAAATAGCATATTGGATCTGAACGTATAATCTTCCACCAAATAAACCATATAGTAATCAACTACAAGATGTAATCAACACTACTAGTCACCCAATCTATAGTTCCGGTAACAAGATTGAACTCAAAAGATGAACTAGGGTTTGATATGAGATGGTGCTGTTGAAGATGTTGATGGAGCCTTATTTTTTCTAGGTCAAAATTAATTATATACCAGAAGATGGGCACCGGAGCTGGGCCTGGGTGAGGACAACCCACCAGGGTGCGCCTGGGGGCCCAGGCGCACCCTGGTGTCTTATGCTCACCAAGGTGGCCCCCTCCGGTGCTTATTTGCTCCAATATTCCTCAAATAATCCATAAAAGTTCTCCATGAAGTTTCAGCTTGTTTCGAGTTGTGCAGAATAGGTAGCCTGACGTAGGTTTTCCAGGTCCAGATTTCCAACTGTCGGAATTCTCCCTCTTTGTGTGTACCTTGCATATTATGAGAGCAAAGGCATTAGAATTACTGCAAAAAGCATTATTATGGATAAGAATATCATAAATAACAGTAAGAAAACATGATGCAAATTGGACGTATCACATCTTCGAAGACATTGCATGTTTTGAGTAAATTTATAAAAATCGCCCATTCACCCCCCTCTAGTCGATAACTAACACTTTCAATTGGTATCAGAGCAAGGTACTCCCTTGTTATGTGTAATTCAGTTTAACCACCTGGATTTTTAGCTATGTTTCCTGGAAATATCATCAAAGTCTTTGTTGTGTGCCCTGTCTTTGATGCATTAACTATCCCTATTGGAAGTATAAGATGAGCATGCATCTTGAAGCCATTGATAATGACCTTTTTTTGAAAAAAAATGTGGAGACTTTATTCGTTAGATATAAGAAGTACATCGTTCACGAGGATCATTACAATCTCATCTACCGAATCCTCAAACCAGGCAAAAGTCAAAGGAAATCTAGCTAATCTAGCAAACTCATGAGCTACTTTATTGGTTTCTCTATTACAATGTTCGAATCTAGTAATGCTAAAATCACAAGCATAATTACAACAATCGTCGAGGATTTCTGCTACCGCACCCACTGAAAATGACCTTTGGTATGTCCTCATGACATGAGTTCCCAAGGTTGGTGAAGGTGTCACCGCTGCTGATGTGAAGAGGTTCGCTCAATTAGATTCAACAGCCAAGAACATAAACTATGGTCATTAATGACCCACAAGTATAGGGGATCAATCGTAGTCCTTCTGATAAGTAAGAGTGTCGAACCCAACAAGGAGCAAAAGGAAATGACAAGTGGTTTTTAGCAAGGTAATTTCTGCAAGCATTGAAATAGTCGGTAACAAGTAGTTTGATAGCAAGATAATTTGTAACAAGCAAGTGATGGTAACGGTAAATAAAGTGCAGCAAGGTAACCCAATCCTTTTGTGGCGAAGGACAAGCCAAAACGGTCTCTAATAATAAGCAAAGCGTTCTTGAGGGTACAGGGGAATTTCACCACACCACTTTCATCATGTTGGCTCGATTCGTGTTCGCTACTTTGATAATTCGATATGTGGGTGGATCGGTGCTTAGGTGTTGTTCTTACTTGAACAAACCGCCTACTTATGATTAACCCCCTCGCAAGCATCCGCAACTACGAGAAAAGTATTAAGATAAAATCTAACCATAGCATTAAACTTTTGGATCCAAATCGGACCCATACAAAGTAGCGCATAAACTAGGGTATAAGCTTATGTCACTCTAGCAACCCGGCATCTAATAACTATTCCACAATGCATTTCCTTAGGCCCAAATATGGTGAAGTGCCATGTAGTCAAAGTTCACATGACATCACTAAGGGGATCACAAAATAAATATCATCAAAATATCGAACACATATCAAGTTCACATGATTACTTGCAACGTGACTTCTCCCGTGACATCAAGAACAAAAGTAACTACTCACAAATGATAATCATGCTCAAGATGGTATTAAATAGCACAATGGATCTGAACATATAATCTTCCACCAAATAAACCATATAGTAATCAACTACCAGATGTAATCAACACTATTAGTCATTCATAAGTACCAATCTAAGGTTCCAGTACAAAGATTGAACACAACAGATGAACTAGGGTTTGAGTGGAGATGGTGCTGTTGAAGATGTTGATGGAGTTTGCCCTCCCAAACATGGGGGAGTTGTTGGTGATGACGATGGCGGTGATTTCCCCCTCCGGGAGGGAAGTTCCCCCGATGGAATCACTCCACCGGAGGGCAAAAGTGCTCTTGCCCAAGTTCCGCCTCGAGACGGCGGCGCTTGGTCCCCGAAGTCCCCCTCTAATTTTTGCTAGGTCAAAATGGCCTATATACCAGAAGATGGGCACCGGAGGTGGGCCGAGGGGAGCACAACCTACCAGGGCGCGCCTGGGGGCCTGGCGTGCCCAGGTGGGTTGTGCCCACCTAGTGGGACTCCTCCGGTAGTTATTTTTTCCAGTATTTTTTATATATTGCAAAAATAATTCTCCATAAATTTTCAGCTCATTTGGAGATGTGCAGAATAGGTAACTCTGACATAGCTTTTTCAGGTCCAGAATTGTAGCTGCCGGTATTCTCCCTCTTTGTGTAAACCTTGCATATTATGAGAGAAAAGGCATTAGAATTACTTCAAAAAGCGTTATTATGTATAAAAACATTAGAAATAACAATAGGAAAACATGATGCAAAATGGACGTTTCAACTCCCCCAAGCTTGGACCTCACTTGTCCTAAAGCGAAAACTGAAATCGAAAACATGCCCACATGCTTAGAGAGAGAGGTGTCAATAAAAACAAAATACGGACATAGAAGCATCATGCTCATTATTATAACAACAAAGAACTTTTAACGTAAAACTTTATCACACAACTTTATCAGATAACTTCTCATGAACAAGTAACAATTCATCACAACATTGAAGTATAAAGCATAACCCTTACTGGAAACCAACAAACTATATTCTTCGTCAACTTTGCAACTACAATTCATCATATTTTCACGAAGGGTCACATGTCAGAGCCTTTAGGCAAGTCCACATACTCAACCGTTTAATCTTCTATGATTGCTAACACTCACAACATACCCATGAACAAAAAGTTTCAACCAAACACAAAGAAAGATAGGGGCTTATAGTTTTGCCTCCCAATGTATTCGCCTCAGGGGTGATTTCAACAATAATAACTCATGCTCACTCATATCCAACTGGATATATGTGCCTAGATCTTTACTCGCCACATGATGCTTGCAAAAAGAGAAAATAAAAAGGAATAGGGAAGAATACTTTGATTTCTTACATAAAAGTAAATGCATAAAAGTAAAAGATAGGCCCTTAGCAGAGGGAAGGAGAGGTTGCCATGCGCTTATTTGTTTGTATGCCAAATCCCTTAATGCAAAAGAACATCATGTTATATTGCCCCTTATGATCGCAAGCTTTATTATGTAGTTTGTCATTTTATTATTTTGCCTTCACAAGTTCGTACAACGCTCAATTTTCTCTTATACTTCCTTATTGCACCAATGACAACTTACTTGAAGGATCATACTCAATCCATAGGTAGGTATAGTGGACTCTCAAAATAAGATTTTGGGTTTAAGGGTTTTTGGATGCACAAATAGTATCTCTACTTAGTGCGGAGTTTTTGGCTAGAAAACATATTGAGCAAGCACCACATTTTGACGGATCTATGACAATATAACTTCTGTGTGAATATGAACAAACATAAATCATTACGTTGTCTTCCTTGTCCAACGTCAACAATTTTGACACATAATATTTAATGGGGGTTCACAATCATAAAAGATGTCCAAGATAGTATATTTGCATGTGAATCTTATCTTCCCTTATTAATTCTTTCATGAATTTCATCATTGACCAATGCTATGTTTGTCAATCTCCAATAAATTTTACCACTTATACTTTTCCTTGTGTGATGTCATTACTTACCATAAGATTAGCATATTATCTTTTTCATTTATTTCTTTTATTTTTATTGAAACATAAAAGTAAAGAAGCAAAACAGAAACCACTCTTTATTATATATCTCGCACACGATTACATCGATAGATAGATCAATAAGCAAGCACTTAGAAAGAAAAGAGCAAACTAAATTTTATTCAACTAAATCATAGAATAACTAAAGATCGGACTAAAATAGGTAAAGGAAAAGATAGTGGTGGTGATATGATACCGGGGCACCTCCCCCAAGCTTGGCACAACCCAAGGGGAGTTCCCATACGCTGAACTCAAGTCCCCTTTGGTGGGGAAGATGATGACGGTGGTGGTGAAGTAGTGTCACACTTCAGGCTCAGAAGGTGTTCCAATCTACGAATGATACTCCGGAGGGTGATGACTGATACATCCATTTTGCATCATGTTTTCTTACCGTTATTTATGATGTTTTTACCCATAATAATGCATTTTGGAGTAATTCTAATGTCATTTCTCTCATAATATGCAAGTTACACACAAAGAGGGAGAATTCTGGCAGCTGGAAATCTGGACCTGGAAAACCTACGTCAGGCTACCTATTCTGCACAACTACAAACAAGCTAAAACTTCACGGAGAATTTTTATGGATTATTTGAGTAATATTAGAGCAAATAAGCACCAGAGGGGGCCACACTCGTGAGCATAAGACACCAGGGCGCGCCTGGGCCCCCAAGCGCGCCCTAGTGGGTTGTGCTCACCCAGGCCCAGCTTCGGTACCCATCTTCTGGTATATAAGTCATTTTGACCTAGAAAAATAAGGGGAGGACTTTTGGTATGGAGCGCCATCGTCTCGAGGCAGAACTTGGGCAGGAGCACTATTGCCCTCTGGTGGAGCGATTCCGCCGGGGGAACTTCCCTCCCGAAGGGGGAAATCATCGTCCTCATCATCACCAACAACTCTCCCATCTTTGGGAGGGCAATCTCCATCAACATCTTCAACAGCACCATCTCATCTCAAACCCTAGTTTATCTCTTCTGTTCAGTCTTGTTACCGGAACTATAGATTGGGTGACTAGTAGTGTTGATTACATCTTGTAGTTGATTACTATATGGTTTATTTGGTGGAAGATTATATGTTCAGATCCAATATGCTATTTAATACCCCTCTAATCTTGAGCATGATTATCATTTGTGAGTAGTTACTTTTGTTCTTTAGGTCACGGGAGAAATCATGTTGCAAGTAATCATGTGAACTTGATATGTGTTCGATATTTCGATTGTATGTATGTTGTGATTCCCTTAGTGGTGTCATGTGAATGTAGACTACATGACACTTCACCATATTTGGGCCTAAGGGAATGCATTTGTAGGGGAACGTAGTAATTTCAAAAATTTCCTACGCACACGCAAGATCATGGTGATGCATAGCAACAAGAGGGGAGAGTGTTGTCCATGTACCCTCATAGACCGAAAGCAGAAGCGTTAGAACAACGCGGTTGATGCAGTCGTACATCTTCACGGCCCGACCGATCAAGCACCGAAACTACGGCACCTCCGAGTTCTAGCACACGTTCAGCTCGATGACGTCCCTCGAACTCCAATCCAGCCGAGTGTCGAGGGAGAGTTCCGTCAGCACGACGGCATGGTGACGATCTTGATGTTCTACC